>NC_047660.1:88329220-88364220 GCF_011762505.2 Arvicanthis niloticus | reverse complement strand
GGCTTTTTTCTGATGGTTGTCTCCCATCCTTCACCTTTCAAAGGATCATGTCTGGGCCACTAACATTTGCATCATGTGAGAGCTTGTTACAATACAGACTTCCTACATCAGCCTCTGCATGCTATTACATGTCCCAGATGGTTAGTAGGGTGTATTTAGGTTTGGAAAACACAGTGGAGACCTCTACTTTCCTAGTTATGTCATCCTAATTCTCTCTCTACTGTCCCATATGAGCACCCAGAGCATGAAACTTTTGGAGAATAGAAAATATATTTTCTTTATTATTGCATAATCACATTCCCAAATGCTCTGAGTTCAGATTTCTCATCAGAAAACATTTTTATCACTAATGGGGAAATGCAGTGTTCAGTAACCTCCTTGCAGGATCTCAGAAATCTAGGACAAAAAGCTGAGGAGCATACTAAGATATCAGAGCAGACTCTGTCAGCTCTCCCAGCATGACTGGGTATTTGTGGCTCCTCCAAGCATCCCTCAGTCCCTGTGGCTCCTCCCAGTATCCTTCAGTCCCTGTGGCTCCTCCAAGCTCTCCCAGCATCACTCAGTTCCTGTATAAGCCTTGCCAACTGGCTCTAGTACCAGATCCTGGGAGTCTTAGAACCAGTCTATAGCTTCTCCTCTGCTTCTTCCTAGCAGTGTATTCAACAAATAACAGGTTCTACCAAAAATGCTGCTACTGGATTATCTTTAAACCTATTGCGTATTCAAAACCTGATCCTGCAACCCAGGGAAAGCAGCCATTTGAGGCTCTGGACTACATCCTCATGGCTGCCAATCATCCCTTCTGACCCCACATCACAGGAGCCTGCTGCACAGTGAGCCTGCGCCCAACAGTTCTGAAGCCTCCTACAGGTAAGAAAAGAGTATCCCCTGTTGTCCACCACCATTTCCCCAGAGGGCTAGATCACAAGGGGTGGCTGTTCTTCAACAGCACTTCAAATCAGCAGCAGCACATGGGCCTTAAAACAATAGTAAGTTGAAATGTATTTGCTAGGAAAGCCACTGACCAACAAAGAAAACCTTATTGCAGATCTAACAGTGCATACCAGCCTCCCCTTTGCAAGAGCTGAAATCAAAAGATAAAGAAGCTATCAAAAACCCATCTGCCCACTTAAAATAACACCTCAAGTCAGGTTGGGAACCACAAATATGGGGCCAATTGTCTAAATGAACAACTTCAATTTCTCCATAAACCACCCATGTAAGCCGGGCAGTGGTGGTACATGCATGTAACTCCAGCACTTGGGAGGCAGAGGCAGGTACGTTTCTGAGTTCAAGGCCAGCCTGGTATACAGAGTCAGTTCCAGGACAGCCAGGGCTACACAGAGAAACCCCGTCTCGAAAAACAAAACAAAACAAAACAAAACAAAACAAAAACCACCCATGTATTTTAAAAGAAAAACACCTTCTCCACCTATCTTGGCAAGGCAAGGTTTTAATTTGTCTGTTCCCTTCCTTTTGCAGTCTTGAAAATAAGGAAACTTCAGTACCCAAACCATCTTATCTTACAGAAAGGGTTCCCCCAACTGCCAAAAAGATGGTAAGTGATTGAAATGCAGGTGATTCTGGAGGCACTGGAACTGGGTGGTGACTACACAAGTCCATACATGTGTGTAAATCTTCTGAGCCACACACTCGGGATTAGTACCGTCCACTTCTGTATATCTCAATAAAACATGAAGAACCCATCCACTTCTGTATATCTCAATAAAACATGAAGAACCCATAACAGGTATGGAGGGGGGAGGGACGAGCTAAGATCTCCAACAGTGAAATACAGAATTTTTTTTTAAACTAGCATCCCTAACATTTCATCCCTGGCCTTGCCATACACTAGCTGAGTGACTCTGAGCAAGTGGAAGCACTTCTCCAAGCTCCCCATTTCCCATTAACGAGGACTCAATATAGCACCTACAATCAACTGCACATTCAGCTGGCCTCGGGAGAACATCCCTACCACTCTTACCGGAGATCAAGAAGTGCTGACCACCAGACATTTTACAGTCACAATTATGCCTCAGTTACTTTGCCTATGGGTAATGCATCCAATTCAACCACACAGTGGGAAAGCCATTCCTCTCTGACAAATGAGAGAACTGAGACTAGACCACACAACAAAGCTGAGTTTGGGAAAGGAATACATGGATTACACACGGGCATCTAAGCATTAATGACAATTAACACCACTATGGCACCGCTTTGATCTAAGCTCAACCTAATGAGTACTCATCCTGTGCGGTACATGCCTGTTTTACTGATGAGGGTAGTTATTTACTGCACGATGCAGGTAAGAATTGGATACAGTCACACCAGAAAGTGGCAAGCTTAGTGTTTGAACCCAGGTAATAGAATAGCAGAATACAAGTTCTTAATGCATCAAGGTCCATCCACTAAAAGCTAAACCTTTCAGAACCACTCACAGCCTAAGCCTTTACCACAACCAGCAGATCCCATAGCACCCTGCTCCACTGTGCAAGTTCCAAGGGCCAAAAGAGCAACCTCCCATTCCCATTCCTCATAGGAGCAGGAGAACGTATACATTTCATAGGGAATCTCACTGACCCAGGGCATCAGGCCTGGCTGTTGCCCTTGACAAACTTGTAGCCCTGGTAAAGACCTAGAAAAGTATTATGTCAGTCTCCTGGGCTATAAATCCTCTTTCTCCCAGCCCCTCAAGTTTGTAAGAATTAGAGAGAAGGAGAGAGAGAGAGAGAGAGAGAGAGAGAGAGAGAGAGAGAGAGAGAGAGACCTCAAGTCTGCTTCTCATCATTTCCACCTCTGCCAAGGCTAAAATTTCTATGTGAGAATATAGCCTCACTCCCTAAACTCCACAGGAGGCCTCAGAGCAACAGAAAAAAAAAATAAGGATTCATAGATTTCAAGGCCAGAAATGGATGAAACTAAAAAGCCAAGAACCACCACTTCCTTAAACAATTTCTCTACTCTGTAACTTTGGCTTCCTGCTGTCTCAGATGAGAATCAGATTCCATCCCCACATCAGGAGACCCTTAGTTCACACCATCACACCACATGTTCTCTCCACTCCAGCACACTGGTTGACATTCATACCAAACCAATAACCACCTCAGGACTTCTGAATTTGCTGTTTCCACTACCTACTTCTTCCTTCCATGTAAGTACACCACTGCTTTATACCACTCTGGACTCAAGTTTAAATGCCACCCCCTCAGAAAGAGTCCTACCTGGTCCAAATTCTACCAACTCGCTCGTCCATACATATCTCTTCCTTATCACCCTCTGGGACTCTTCACAAGAGCTCACCCTCAACATGTCTACAGCAGCCACTCCCTCTAGAGCCTTACAGTATTTTCCTCTCAGCACTAACCTTAGCCCTGTTTGTCTTATCTGATTGTTTGCTTTTTCATTCTGTTTCCCAGAGGAACCTTGCAGGATGGTTGGGAACAAGCAAAGTGTCTGTCTTGTTCAGAGGCTTATAGTGGAACTCAGTAAGTGGATGATACCCCAGTATATAAAACAATGCCTAGCACATGTTTAGCCTCCACTACTCTTTGACCGAATGCACCTTCCTGCCTGTCCTGGAGAGCAGGCCTCGGGGAGGGGGGACTTCTGGAATGGGAAGTCTACATCCAGCCCTGTGTTGGCAGAGGTGACACTAGCAGACAAGGTGACACTAGCAGACATTACCTGTGCTTCTTCGGCTACATGCTGCTTGTCAACCGCCTGGCCTCTGCCCACAGGACCCTGGCCCTCAGGCTGCGGCTACTGCTGCTGCTACAGCAGCTGCTGCTAAGGCAGCCCTTCAGCATCAGTGGGTGTGGGAGCAGGTGTGATCCCGAACAGGACAATGTAGTTGTGGCCATGGTTGTTGGCCCAGAAAGTGCCCTCGGGAGTCTCACAGCGCACCATGAAGCCGAAGTGCCGCTCCCCAGACACCCACACCCCAGAACAGATCCCCCCACCCCACCCCCGGGAACCGCTCCAGGAGGCGACAGCAGAGCCTCTAACTCCACCATCATGCACTCAATCACTCCAGACAGGCCATGCGGCGGCGCTGGCTGCGAAGAAAATGTGGGCATCAGGTAAAAGAAAGAAAGAAAGAAAGAAAGAAAAAAAGAAAGAAAGAAAGAAAAAAAGAAAGAAAGAAAGAAAGAAAGAAAGAAAGAAAGAAAGAAAGAAAGAAAGAAAGAAAGAAAGAAAGAAAGAAAGAAAGAAAGACAAACCACCAGCAGGAAGGGGGCACAGTGCAGAGGTTTCGGGAAAAGCTTCCTCTTCCTCCTCCCCTTCATTCCCATCCTCGCCATCATCGTCCTCATCAGCCTGGCCGCTGCTTTCATCTTGCCTGCCCCGGGCCTGCCACGGGACCATGGCAGAGTAGCTGCAGCGATGGCTGCAAGAGCCATATCCGTGGCAGCCTCATAATCAAAGTTTTTAGCTGACAGTTTTAAGAAGTGGAAACAGTACAGCCATGGTATTTAGACTTGAGACCATTGGGAAGAGAGTAGATAATAATTTAGTCACAAAGGTTACGGAGTCCTAGTGATGTCTTTACTACAAGTAGAAGAAATAACTCAAAGGCTGGGAGATAAACATACACTCAGCCGTGTTTTGATGCAAAAGAGTTCTTAAGGGAAGCTGAGAAATGCTTCTTGAATGTCCAACCTTCAAATATCATCAGGCAAACTAAACCCTTTTTCTCTTTAAGGCAGCCTCAGGTAGTTCATTAAAATACTGAAAAGTTGACCAAGTGAGGATCATGGTATACTTCGTTCTGTAGAATTTGCGTATAAAAATTTATATCTTACTGTGAAGCTACTAAAACTAACAGAATGCTGGGAATCGGGTCACACAGAAGACAGGGACCCCTCTTTCCCCTGCTTCGATTGCCCCCAGTTTGTCAAAACATTCCTCTATTCCCATTTCCCATAACAGAAATTAAGCTTTTCAGGGAGGGAGTCATTATATCTGAGGATCTCAGTTAGGCATCCATCTGGGAAAGCACAGATCAGAGTGTTTTCTGAAGAGTTGGCATGCAATGAGTGACAGGAGAAGTTGGGAAGAGTCCTGATTCAAAGGCTCTCTCCAACTGGTTATGGTGAATTCAAGCCAGCATAAGGGTCCTGCAGCCACCACAGGCTCAATTCCTGCTTCTATTTTTCACTTTTCTCTAGAATTTATCATCCCATTAGGAGGGAACACTGAACTGCTCTTTAAAAGTGCCATGTCCAGTCCTAAAATGACTTCTAGCTGTAAGCCAAAGGGAAGGAAGAATCGAGCCATACCTTCACTGCAAGCACTACAGAGCTATAGTCCAAGGTGCAGAGGGAGGCAAGGACCCCCATCATACCACAAAGAAGAGCGAAGGAGATAGGCGACAGAAGAAATATGGATGGAGCTGTCAGAGTTGGGACCAAGGGGGAGAAGCGCTTTTATCACAATTTGGGCTTTTTTTCCTCTATGGTGTTTATTGCACTGTAATATAACACACAACAATAAATAGGTTTTCAGCCATGATCTTGCAGACACTGTAGAAACAAACCTCAAGCAACAATATTTGACTTTATTAGTGATCTCAGGACTAGCTATAAATATCATTGTATCTCTCATCTTCATTTAAATATTTATTGTGATTTTCTGTCTGGTTCGTAATTTTTGACTTAAAGAATAATTCTTGTCATCTCATTTCCGATCTCAAAGGAAAGCTTTGTTGTTTGCCATACACTGCTATAGATTCCCTTCTCAGACTAAGTAAGTCATACGTAAGTCATACATACTTTGGTAAGGAGTTTTACTACAAATGAATGCTAAACTTTGTTGTGTGTAAAGATTAAAACACACTACCTCCTTGCTCAGTGCCGCAGCCCCAGCTTGCTCCTGCCTGCCCATGCTCCTGACTTAGCTCTGCCAATTGCCAGCTAGCTCCTTTCCCAGAATCTTGGCTAATGCTCTGACCTCTCCCAGTTTAGCCACCAGATAGGCTGCCACCGGCCTCACTCCCAAATGTGGCTGTTCCTCCTGGCTAGTTTTGTCAAGCCACCAACAACCATCTTGTCTTCTCTCTTTCTCTGCACACCTATGCTTCGTGGATGGAAAACATTAGGCAGTTTTATTATTTTAAAACTAGCCAGATAGCACAATTGCTGGGCTCTTATCGGCTAACCTATTTCAGCCAACCACTGGTAGCAGAGGCCACAGGTTCTGGGTGCCCTAAGACCTTACATGGCTGTTGTATCCTACTGTTTCCAAAGCCTGGCCAAAAAGGCTCCTTTCTGCCTGCATCCCTCCTCTTCCTCCTGGGACCAAGAAGCCCCACCTTTTTCCTTTCGCCCAGCAACTTGGTTCCACCTTCTTTATTGAAACAATCAAGAACCAATTAGGGAATCAGATTTTAATATCAGCTCCTCCTCCTACAAAACATCATCAAATACTGGCAAGGAGATCACTTTTTCCTCTTAATTTTTAAATTAAATTGCTAAATTTTCGAATGCCCTTTAACATCTTGAATTTGTAAGGGAAACTTAGTTTGAACATTGTGCTTTACATATTCTTTCAGCTGATGTGAAAATAAGTTACACATGTTATATTAGCAAATCCATGTCTTTCAGATTTAGGTTCCTCTAAATTACTTGCTACCCACTGTTGTCATTTACATGCAAAAAAAAAGTCTTCATTTGTCCAGTGTAGATTCTGCAAGTAGAATTCTACTCATGACAACCCAGTGATGTTATTGAACATCTGTTGGCCAACATGTTATTTGGTCTCCACATCTTTATTGAATCAGTCTGCAGGACTGGTGGGATTTAGAACTGATGTTTGCGGGGTCAAGATTCCTTTCTACATATATTTACATATTTCATAATAAACTGTGTAATATTTGCTAGTCTATTTTTGTAATAGTAGCAGTAGTTAATTATTGGAGTGCTTGGATGTAGAATTCATTAAGTGTCACAAAAATGCCAATGTCTTTGTGATATCATTTTCTTCCTATTCATTAGCTAGAAGAGTTTTAAAGTGTTTTTATTATATACAATAATAGGTTCTATTATACTCAAAGAAGGTTGTGATTATTCTTTTTATGGTATTTTTGAGGTTATAATGTACTTACATCATTACAAAGTGTTTATACATATATAGAGTGGAATGCTCTCATACCCACCCGTCTGAACCTTCCCTCATCACCCTTCCATGCATGCTAATTATTTTCCCTTTTCCAAAGAGCTCCCCCTCGTCTCCTTCCATGATTACTTGGTTTTGCTGTTTATTTGTCACCAAACAAGATTTCTTAGACTTGTTTTCTGTAGCATTGGTGGAACTTGGTTAATGAATGTTTGGACACCTGACCAGTGCCTAAACTACTGAAGAAAAAGTCTCTCCCACATCAATTATAACTACATATAAATCCCCAGGGAAAGGTGACATATGATCCTTTCCCTGTTCTTTGACAAAGTGTTCACAGGTCCAACCTTGTTGAGATCTTTTGCTTATAATCATTGCTGTGAGGTAAAGAATGTAGCAGCCGCATCACATCATGCCTGGAGTCCAGTTTCCACATCTCTTCTATTCCCTTCTACTCCTAGATTCTTTCCTTTCTGCAATGAACCATGGTGGATGGTCTAGTTTAATTTTTCTTGCTATGATAAATGTCATTAAAAATATAATTTGGGAGAGGATAGAGTTTAGTTGGTTTACACTTCCAGGTCAGCCATTGAGAGAAGTCAAGGCAGGAACTGAATGTAACTATGGGCTTTCCCACTCATGCCTAAGTTCTTCAACTTAACAACTTGAAGACTGAATTATATATAAATAAATGGTTAGGCCATAAGTTGTGCCTGTTCCCTTACTAGCTCATAACTCAATTATCAGTTTGTCCTATTTTATGAGTCCTACACGTTACCTCTCCTTAGAGTTCAAACAACTGTCATCATCAGAGTTCCTGGGTGGATTTTTCTCATGCCCAACTCTACCTCAGAAATCCTCCATCTCTGCAGGGAACTTCTACCTCCTGATTTCCTGCTTAAGTTAATAGGCCAACAGCATTTTATTGACAGGTGATACTTCCACAGAGTGCACAAGAGATTCTCTTTATAACTGAATCAGAAACTCTGGGGAATTACTGGTTACTAGCTTCCTCTCCATCTCACTCTCAGGCTCTTGTTCTGCTACTGTTCTTGTATAGCACAGACCCACCTGCTTAGTGATGTCTCTACCTACAGTAAGCTGGGCCCCATCAATCATCAATCAATATAAGCTCTCACCAACATAGTCACAGGCCAAACAG
The DNA here is from genome assembly GCF_011762505.2 of Arvicanthis niloticus. Taxonomy (NCBI): domain Eukaryota; kingdom Metazoa; phylum Chordata; class Mammalia; order Rodentia; family Muridae; genus Arvicanthis; species Arvicanthis niloticus. Next base: position 88,355,945 of record NC_047660.1, on the reverse strand, counting down.
ATCTGGTCAATCTCTCAGTTGAGGTACCTTAAATGGCTTTAGGCTGTGTCAAGTTGACAGCTGAAACTAGGACAGAGAATGTGATACAGACATTTTGATTCCATCCAGGCACTCAACAGTCATTTGTTCTCAACACTTTGACAAGTTGTTAGTCTCTGTAGTCATCACTGACCACTATACAAAGAAGCTTCAGTGACCAAGTTGACAGCAGCACTAATCTATGGCATAATCATAGTTATTTAGAAGGCAATTTGACAGGCACATCTTGTCCATTTCAGCTAGAATACTTTAATAATGAGAAAAGCTGTCTTGTATATTCTGATGACTTAGTAGTATGGAATGATGATAATATGTTTAATTTTTCCCTTCCTTTTGAAGTTCCAATGATGACCAAAGTGGATTTTCCCCCTTAGGCATCATTTTTTTGCTCTGTAGTCTTACCTATTTGGATGCTCAACTTGAATTTAAAAAACAGTGATAGTCTGTAAATTGCCTCCACTTTTGACCAATAAAAAGTTACTTGAATTGAATTTAAATTTATTTGAACATGACCTGACTATTATTTGGTGAGGAAGTTGTTGTCAGCTATGATATCACCCCCCCCACAATCATCTTAAATCTTTCATGTGTTATGCTGAATAGATTTGTGGTTCTTTTTATTTTTTTAAATTCATTTTAAAAGTAAAATTTGTGAGCTATGAAAGTTCTTCACTACTAGTTTATCATGTTATATTCCAAACAAATGGATTACATCTAACTGAGCTGGTGGATAAAGGGTCCTGTAAGAACCGTGTTTTCCTACAAACTGACAACAAGGCTCCTCTACCGAAGAAAACACCTACATAATTCATTGAAAATGGAAAACTTGGGACAGCTTCCCTATCCCTTCAGTGCTCAGGGAACCCAGAGAAAGAGCAGGCAGAAAAATTATAAGAGTCAGAGGACACCAAAGAACATCTAAACACAAAAGTACTGACACATTCATGAACCTATAGAGATTAAGCCAGCAAGCACAGGACCTCCATGGGTTGATATAAGATGAGGTCCTAAAATTGAAAGGAGAAGTGTATACACATACTCATCCTTAACACAGATGTTTTCTTCATGTGATAATCATTTGCAAATGAAAATTTCGTTTTCTCCAAGGGAGTCTCACTGGGGAAACAAACTACTCTTAAGTGTAGGCTGCACACATATCAGAAGATGAACAACACTAAATAAACTCAATAACACCTTTGGAGGTTCCGTGTCTCATAATGTCATGGCAGACTATTTTGTTTTGTTTTGCTTGTTTTTATTTTTACTCTCTCTTTCCCTCTCTGTGTCTCTCTCTTTCTCTTCCTCCCTCCCTTCCTCTCTCTCTCCCTCTCTCCCTTCCACTCTCTCTTCCTCTGTACCTTCCCCCTCCTCTCTCTCTCCACTCTACAGATCCTTTGGAAATATTATGACTTTCAGTTTTGTGTTTTTATGGAATTCCTGGGAGTATGAATGGGTTGATCTCTGCATCTACATCTGTTTCTTGTGTGTTCTCTTGAGCTCTTTTCTTTCTGCTTGTTTTCTCCTATTGCAATGTGTTAGATTTTTTTTTATTTAACTTATTATATTTTATTATCCTGCAGGGTCCTTTTTGTTTTCTAATGGGATACAAAACATGTTTTCTAGCAGCTCAATGTAACATATACATGTGTAGTATGTGCATACCTATTCACATATCACTTTTGCTGTTGTCATCTTTGGATGCCAGTACTTTAGGACATGGTGGGTGATGATCTAATATCACATGTGTACTTGTTGGATGAATTTCAAATTAGACACACCAGTTGGCTTCAAAGCACATAACAAGCACACCAGCACTATTACCCACAATGCATTTATTATAATTAGTTTGAGAAGTTTTTGTTTCCATTCATTCCCTGGGATAATACCCTGATAAAGACATGTAGTCAAGTGATCGGGATTTCTGTCAACTACACTGATTCTCCTCAGAAATATTCATCAAACAGGAGAAAAACCCTTAGGGTCACACACACACACACACGCACACACACACACATACACACACACACAACTTTTTAAATTTTAAATTAAAGAATCTTTTTCTAAAACCAAGTTTCTACAACAAAAGTATATTTAAAGGTAAATAGTTTCTAACTTTCCACTTCTATAATATTCCAATTCTTCTTTTTGCAACTATAGATAAATATAGACTTCTAAGCACATTCATACACAATTTTGAATTCTCACATTTTTAGACTATTTCAAGCTATGCACATTTTATCATCTGTATTTTTTCATTCTAATTTTAGTTTTTGAGCTGCTAAGGCATACACTATTTTTTTATTTTTAGATAAAATAATATTCCAGAAAGTTTCAAATAAAGATGTTGAAATAATACTGTTTAGAACTGCCTGTCTTGCATAGCTACATGGGTTGTTCCCAATTTTCTATTCATATTTAAAATATTTCTCAAAACAAACCTGGACAATATGATTTTTCATGGTCTCATGTGAATGTGAATTTTTGCTATTAGTTCCTAGAAGCAGAATTGTTGGGTCAAAGTATAAATGAATCTGTAGTTTTCCTAGCAATTATGTGTGCATACATATAACACTATTTTTGGCCAACTCAAAACAAAAACAAATTCAATGGTATTTTTGTAGAATTTTTATCTTATATGGTTTTGTTGGGCCATTTTTTGTGTGTTATAGGTATTTGCATGTATATTTTGGCATATGTTTTGTGGGACTGATTTTTTTTATGTCATATTTATTTCTTGATGTGTTTATTTGTTTTTAAAAGAGAAATAGAAAGAAAGGGCATGGTTTGGGGTGGGCAGGGATATAGAGAGGATCTGTCAGGAGTTGGGGGAGAGAAAACAAATGAAAAATATTTTCAATAAAAAGAATATTATAGAAATGCATTTGTGGCCAACCTCATTTACCTATCATATCGCACTTGAGGTCTAGCCAAGCTCTATCATTAGTTTATGACTTCTAAATTTAATATTAAACAGTATATGTGGCACAGTTTACCTGTTTGGTCGCCAAAGAGAATTGTAGTGCCTACTATTGTTAAAGATCCAAAATCTCCTGGGCTGTTTGAATGAAGATAGACAAACGTGTGTGATGGTTTAGATAAAATGAACTCCATAGGCTTATAGGGAGTAGCATTGTTAGGAGGCATATACTTGGAGTAGGTGTGGCCTTGTTAGAGGAAATGGGTCCCTAAGGCAGGCTTTGTGGTCTCAGGAAGCTCTAACCAAGCCTAATGGCTCACTCTCTCTTCCTGCTGCCTGTGGATCTGGATGTAGAACTCTCAGCTACCTCTCCAGCACCTGGTCTGCCTGCATGCCACCATATTTCCTGCAATGACAATATTGGACTAAACCTCTGAACTGCAATCCAGCCCCAGTTAAATGTTTTCCTTCATAAGAATTGGCATGATCATGATGTCTCTTCATAGCAATAAAAGCCTGACTAAGACAGTATATTATAGAAATATTAGAGGGCAGGGACACTGACCTTCAGAAGGAGAAATCACCCTATATAATGTGAATAAACCAATAAAAATCATTCCAAATTGTTAAAGACAGAAAAACAAATAGTATGGTTACAGTCAGAGAGAGAACAACCAAAATAGAGACAGATTGATGTTACATTATTGACTTTGAAGGTAGGTGAAGTCACAAAAAGGAAAACAGGTACTGTGATAAGCTAAAAAGTCAAGGAACCCAACTCTCTACTAGAATCTCAGAGGCAGCACAGCTTTGCCAGTATTTTGCTATTAGCCCAGTGACATTTATTCTGGGCCTCTGGCTACTTGAGCCACAAGGGTTGTAAGACAATAAATTTGCAGTGTTTATGCTGAGACAAGTTTGGCAGGAATATAACATCAATGGGATCTCTTTTATAAACTAAATAAAAGTTGACTGTATGGTCCCATAATCATACCCTTGTTGGGTTTTCATAACCTGCCATTTCTAAAACAAATGGTCTATATGTATATGTAAGATATTCTACCCACTATTATAAAATGGGCTTTGTGAGCATATCGAAGTATTTTCTACTACTGATATTCCAATTACAATAGATGTACTGAGACACAAGCACTTTATACTCTGAGGAACATCTGACTCCAAACTACAACTTATTACAACATATATGTCTTTTACTTGTATGTGTGTGTGTGTGTGTGTGTGAGAGAGAGAGAGAGAGAGAGAGAGAGAGAGAGAGAGAGAGAGAGAGAGAAAGAGAGAACGCACAGGTAGGTACAAATGTTGTTTTTTGTTATTTGTTTGTTAAGATAGAGCATCAGTATATTACCTTATCAAGATCGAGACCAGGGTGGCCTTGAACTCATAGAGCTTTATTTGCCTCTGACAGAACAGCCCAGATGCCTAGTTTGAGACTGGGGCTTTATTTTTAATAAGGATCACTCCATAGGCTAGGCTGCTTGATGACAAGTAAGCATCAGGGATCAGTCTGTATCAAGTTCCTCAGTTCTGGTTTTATAAACCTGTGCCATGATATCCAGTGTATTAACGGCACAAATAATTTAAAAATGTTTTCTCTAGTCTTTATGTAGTTTGTCTTTTTATTCTTTCAAGAAATGGAAAATTTTAATTCAGACAGTCATTTTATCAGTATTTTCTTTTAAAATGACATCTTAGCAATGACAGCACTTCTACCTAGCCATTCATCCTGAAGGTATTTTATTTACCGTTCTTCAAAAATAGATTTATATTTTCTGTCTTATATTTAAAATGTAAATATTATATTTTACATTTTATATTTATGCTATATCTTTCCTTAATCTGTATTTTCTGTGAGGTTTTGAATGAAATTATATTATTATTTGCCTATAAGTGTTCAATGAAACTATTTTTAATTGGATATTTTATGTATTTATATTTTCCAATGAAACCTATTTCATGAATTATTTTTATTGTTTTGTCAAAAACTTGTAAGACATATTTACATAAAATTCTTTCCTTGAACTTCTTCTGTTGCACTGATCTTATGACTCTGTCAATACTCTACCAGATTCTCTTGGTGTCTATAGCTGTACAATACTCTGTCTTAGATAGTGTTATTACTGCTTCAATGAAACATCATGATAGAAATCAAGTTGTGGGAGAAAGAGATTACTTGACTTACACATTGTAGTACATCACTGAAGAAAATCAGGACAGGAACTCAAACATGGCAAAACGTGGCAGGAGAAACTGACACAGAGGCCATCAAAGGGTTTGCTTACTGGACTATTCATTATGGATTGTTCAGCCTGCTTTGTTAAAGACTCTAAGACAACCATTCCAGAGATGGCACCACCCACAATGGGCTGGAGCATCCACAATCAATCATTAATTAAGAAAATGCTTTACAGACAGATCTTACAGAGTCATTTTCAAAATTGAGGTACCCTTTTACCTTTCAGATAATTCTTAACTTATGTGAAGCTGAATATCAAGCACAGTTTGACAATTATTCCTACTTCATTCCTCCTTTCCAAAGGAAATAATCATTAATTCTGACCTAATTCAACAGTAAAATATGTCCCAAAAATTCTATAATTAATGTGGTGACCTAGTCACAGAAGGAAAAATCAACCAATAGATAATAAGCTTAGTCAAAAGAGCTATTGCCTGGCATTTTTACAATCCCCTAGTTAGATTCACAGTACTTCATAAATCAGGTGTGGTCATGTACACCTTTATCAAGCAATAAGGAGACAGAAGTAGAATGTCAGAAGTTAACAGGATGATTAGCCTTAAGTAGATAGTGAATTCAAGGAGGGCTGGGACCTTGAGCTTGATTTACATGAGACTTTGTCTTAATTTAAAAAGAAAAAAACTAAGAGATCAAGCCTATATAAACCTCTAAGCTTCATTTCCACTGGATAGCTTTTATAGTGCTAGAAAGTGATACATTAACTACTGCATAAGAAAAGAAGTCATCAACCCGACCTAGCCATGAACAGTGTGAGCTACAACAATGAATGACTAGACAATATATGCCCATCTGTTCAGTAGTGGCATGAATGTTGAAAGGTAACCATTTTCTGAATGTTGTCCAACCATTTTCTGATTGGAGTTAAGGCCTGCTCCAGCATATGAAACCCAGAGCTAGCATCAGTATGTGGACAAAACCCTTAGATAAGACAGATAATATACCCTGGGAGAGAACACACTACTACTACTCCATTATATGTATATAATATTAAACCAACTCCTAAGGATTATCATTATACCTATATATTCAGGCATCTCTCATCTATCATTGAATCTTCTATTTGCAGTAGAGGCTAATTATCAGAGACCCACATCTATCTATCTATCTATCTATCTATCTATCTATCTATCTATCTATCTGAATCTTTCACTCTCTTTCTCTCTGTCTCTATGTCTCTGTTTTTGTCTCTCGATAGATAGATAGATAGATAGATAGATAGATAGATAGATAGATAGAGGCACTTCCTCCTTGAAAGACTGCTGAAAGAGGAAGGGTCAACTTTCTATAAAAGTATAGCCCCTGGTAAATTGAGAATGATTCAGTAGAAGGACAAATATACAAGAATATTTTCCCAGTACAAAATGGCATTGGTGATGAAATAAAATGATACAAAAATTAGTTGGGGACAAAAGGGTTAGATCTGGGAATAGTTGAGGAAGGGTGACTATGATCAAAGTATGCTGTCTAAAATTCTCAAAGAAATAGCATCAGAAAATAACATATATATTTAAAAATAAATCAAAAAGTATATCTGGTTACATGTGGAAATTTAGTGCATAGCACAAGACAGTAAAGAAACTCAGTAAGAAACTCAGTAAGAAAACTAAAAATCATTTATGTCAGTAATTTTAGTATAGCTTAGAACAGAGAATTTTCTGTGATGTAGACTTTCAAATTTTCCCAAGATTCACATAAAGTCATACAATGATCAGAAAATCTTTAGATGAATCATTTATAATATGTGAATTGAGAAATAATTTTAATCTATTACTCAAAATCTAAGACCTTTAAGATAAACTAAAAAGCACATACATTATGAAGATCCTTATATGACAAAAATGCCATCAGCAAATTAGAAAAGCACTTCACATACTGAGGAAACAAACTGTAATTCTAATAAGACAAATGAATATTCTGACTTTTCCTAACAAAGTGAAAGCCTTCAAAAATAGAAGAGAACAAAGCCAAAATCTTTACAGAAACAGAGGCTAAATAAACAGAAAATTCTCAGAAAAAGAAAATGCAAATGACTTGCAAGGACATGAAAAGATGTTCAAGTGTGTTTATACAGTAGGAGAAATGAAAATTTAGATTGTACTGAGATATTATTTCCCACACATCAAATGGCAAAAAACCCACATCTGTCCAATATATTGCATGATGGATCCGTGTAGAGATGAGCAACCTTGTACACTGCCCATGAGAATGATGGTATATACATGTTCACCCTTGCACTTAGCATTCCTACTTTAGGAATCTTCCCTGAAGAGGCACATTACAGCAATTGCACATTTTTTTCTACTACTATTTTTACTCATTATTGCTTGAAGTTTTCATAGTTTTAAAACTTGATATTCATATTGAATGGCCAAATTTAAAAAAGCAAAGATACTATCATATCGTCTAAAGCTTTTAAAAACACTTAGACCTCCTCCTTTCCTGTTATTTGGAATTCAGAGTAAAATAAATGTCTCTCCCAAGGGTTTAGCTATCATGTCTTCTAATGCTTCCTTCCTGAACTGACATACAAACATTTTGAAAACATACTATACAAAGGAATACATCATCATTGTGAAAGACAACAGTCAGTCTAGATGAATATCAAAGAAGACACTAAAGCTTTTGAGCTAAGGACTGTGATATAATGAGGTTATAGAGTGGTTCAAAAGCTCTCTTTCTGAATTGAACAAAGGAGAAAACTTCATTTCTCATGAAAGCAAAAGGGGTTGTTTCAAGTCTGAATCATTAAACTTGGCTCTTCAGCAAAACAGAACAATTAATATGTCTTACTCTGCTGACTAGTTTTCTGTTGTCTTAAGATAAATGTTGGAAAATAAAATGCTAGTACTAGGAAGGATTGTGGAACCTCCCTCTGAAGGCACAGGTGAGCGAACCACCCAACTGCAATCGAAGCTGGGGTTGCTCAACTATGCCAGATAGAATGCAAAACCATAAGAAGCAGAGCCAGCCCCAAGAGAGCACGCCCTGGAGGTTGTGCCTTAAAAATGCCACTTTCCTTGCCTTAGTTCTCTGAAAATGATAGGCAGCATCTCTTCAGTTCACATAACTAATAGCCCACAGACCTGAATCATTTCCTTAAATCAGGCTGTCCTCACTCTTGCTGCTGCTCCAAGGATATGTCCTCAGGACAGAGTGGTCAACCCCTTAGCCTGGATGAGACCTGCACCTGGATGGCATAATGACCAATATGAGCATTCTGAGACTAACATACAAGGTGACCTTGCTGATGTACCAATGTACTGGAATAATATGCAGGCATAAAAAGGAATGATATATAGGTCTGTGCACCAACTTAGATATCAAACTCATTTTTATGAATGAAAAAAAATAGATTTTACATATGGCCTTTTATGTCTCGTCTGTGTCAGGCAGTGAGTACAATTATCACAGAAAGTACTGAAGTAAAGGAATGAGGTGTAACGAGAACAATTCCAGTAGGTGCCAGAGTCAGAGGTTGGGGGAAGGAATGACTGACTCTAAAGAGGACTTTTTTTTGGATGGGGAGATATTAGATCTGAGTTATATCTTTTTATGGTGGAGTTTGCTTAGTATTTTGTCAAAAAATCCAAACAGCAGGATTAGATTTTACTGCAAAACATGTTTTGAGAACATTTCAGCAGTATAATTGCTTTCTTTGTTTTCTCGAGTATTTCATCCTGTATAGGTGATTGGTTCTAATGCTTTGTCAAAATTCAACTCCACAAATCACATAAGAATCTGCATGGCCAGACACTGAGGGTCCCTATTTCCAATTGTTTTTTAATTGATTGATTAAGAGCCAATAACCAATGGCTGGGCAAAATGAAAGAGGCAGGACTTTTAGGATTCCAGGGCAAGAAACACAGGGGAGAGAAAGAGGGATTCTACCATGAGAGGGGCATAGGATGGACCATGCCATGACAGAGAAGCAGAGAGGTCAGAATTAAGAGCCCACCAACATCTAAGTGTCAGTGAAGCACCCCAGATGCTACTCCTCTGCTTGGGTCTGGGGCAACAGATATAAAATATAGATTTAGAAAGTGTTAACTCAGAAATACTGAAGGGGAGAGTGTGCTAACCATGAGAAGGTTTGGAAGTGTCCAGCCATTTAACTAGTAAGGCGTATTAAAAATAATGCTATGTGTGGTGTATACTTTTCATTTGTGAATCCAGAGCTCTTGAACAGGTAGAGACCACACATGACCCACCAGGATCTCAGTGCAGCTTAACTATTCACTGCTATAATCTTCTGGTTAAATACTTTGACAAGAGATCCGTCTATATGTTCCATGTATCCAAAGGGAGCTGTGAGGTTTTATTTTTTAAGTCTTCTAAAGAGTGACACATTATCTATATATTCATCATTTGGTGCATCTGGTCTCCAAACCTGTCAACACTTAAGCATAGCCTAATGACTCTGCTGATCTCAGAGGCACTGTTCAATGTTTGCTACATATGAGGCAAGCTTTGTGTGTTGTGTGTTTAGGAGTGTTGCTTGTTTGTTTCTTTCGTGTGTGCGTGTGTGTGTGTGTTTGAGAGAGAGACATATACAGAGAGAATTGAAGTGTGTGTGTGTGTGTGTGTGTGTATGTGTGTGTGTGTGTGCATGCGTGCGTGCGTGAGTGCACACAGTCATGTGTATGACAGAGAGGAATCTTGTTTATTCTTCTCATTTTCTGTTAACAAAACTTCCTCCAACTGTTGACCTTCCATGTAGCTCTACTTTCAAGCGTCCCCTTCCTTGATTCTAAGAAGAGGTCCGCAGAACTTCAGTTAAAGCCTCTATCTATTATGTTCCTACTTTTAGTCATGAGGTGATGATGATACTTAGTATCTTGTTAAGTCATCAGTGTTATCTCTGTATTTTTCTGTTTTCGTTGCTGTTGAGTAAATTACTTTGAATCATTGTTAGTCATCTTTCCATCACTCTGACACAATATTTGAGACCAGCTCAAAAGCAAGAGGAGACACATTTTATATCACTGTTTAAGACATTTTAGATCATGATCACTTGTCTCTGTTGCTTCTGGGACCCAAGATACTTTCCAGAAGCATCCTTCAGTTACATTTAATTCTTACTAGGCCAACCTCCTAAGATTGTCCCATCACAAGCTTTCAGTACATTCAGTACACAAACCCTTGGGGAACATTCCAGATTCAAATTATAGCAAGAGCAGCAAGATATTAACCACTGAGACATTTCTCCAGCACCTTCCTGTAACCCTTACCATAACAAGAGTGTAAAACCAGGGAAGATGAAAGTAAACCACACCAAGACTACTCTGTCTTAAAATAACTATTTTAAAAACTGAAAATTAGCCAGGCAGTGGTGGCGCACGCCTTTAATCCCAGCACTTGGGAGGCAGAGGCAGGCAGATTTCTGAGTTCGAGGGCAGCCTGGTCTACAGAGTGAGTTCCAGGACAGCCAGGACTACATAGAGAAACCGTGTCTCAAAAAAAAAAAAAAAACAAAAAAACAAAAAAAAACCCTGAAAATTAGACCATACTCTAGTCTATTTTCACAGTTACGGGCCTATGGATGCTGTGGAGTCTACTGGAACTTAGATTCATAGTTATGTGGTCTGAGTTGCATATAAAACTGTTGTAATGTGCAATGAAGTCTTACTGTATCTATGCATATTACAAATCAGTGTAGTATCCATCAATGATAAGGTATGAAAGGAAAAGTATCAGCTCAGAACACCCTAAGACAGAATTCTAGCATGCGGAGTTCCACGTTTGCTCCATCATAGGGCTCAGGCCTCTCAGGGAGGCAGAACTCAGGAGTTTTGAAGGTGCTTATCCACACCATCATCTGGTGGGTGTTGAGTTGTGGGGAAGCCACAGGACACTGCTCTGGATGTGGGGGAGCACAGTTTGAGGCAAAGGACATCCAGAGCTGACTGGGGGTAACCCAGGCCTGGGATAAGGCCAGGCCTGTCCAAGCACTGCTGGGAGCTATAGAAGAGCTGAGAATGAACTATTGTCTTGTGGGCTGGATCTAGCCAAGGGCCAAAAGGGAAAAGGGTGGGCAGGCTCTGGCTGGTCCCAAGGGCAGAGGCTTTGGCTTGTTGGCGGGTAGCTGGCTTGGTCGTGGCTGGGAGCACAGAGAGGCCTTCTCTAGGAGATTAGACAACTACTCTTTAGAGGAAAGCCTTCTCCATAGCTCCCTAAGGTGGATCCCAATAAAAAGAGACAGTCCGTGGTTTTAAGGCATTTATTGTCAGGAGGAAAGTGGATGAGTAAAACTGTACCCTACTTTTCAGGGAGGGCCTGAAGTTAAATACCTTTTGCAGGGAGGCGTGTCTGAGAAGGAGAGTTTATTGGCTAAGTCCTCCAGGCCTTTAGGTACCTCATTAAAATGAAGATCTGTCTTGAGGTGACATGACCACAGGTCACAACATCTACTTGTGGAGGGGTTTGGGGTTCTGCTCCTATCTGACTGATGTCCAAAGACCTCTCTCTCTACAGGAGAACTGTGTGGGTCTGGAGCTATGTGACAGGAGCCAGATGCCCAGGAGCAGGGCAAACCATCTTCTGTCCCTTCAGGGTCACCAGAGTTTCTAGCCTTTGCTCAACCAGGAACCAGGCTGCATTTCATGGTCCTACAGATAAGTCTTTGTCCCTGAGTGGGACAAAGAATTTCCTCTGGATAAAGAGGAGAAAGACACAGACATGGCACATAGGGGGAAAATGGCAGTTTATAAAGGTGCAAGGGGAAACCCTGTATGTCTTAATCAGAGTTCCTATTCCTGCACAAACATCATGACCAAGAAGCAAGTTGGGGAAGAATGGGTTTACTCAGCTTACACTTAGACATTGCTTTTCATTACCAAGGGAAGTCAAGACTGGAACTCAAGCAGGTCAGGAAGCAGGAGCTGATGCAGAGGGCATGGAGGGGTGTCACTTACTGGCTTGCTTCCCCTGGCTTGCTTAGTTTGCTTTCTTATAGAACTCCATACTAACAGCCCAGGGATGGTACCACCTGCAATGGGTTAGGCCCTCCCGCTTTGGTCAGTAATTGAGAAAATGCCTTACAGATGGAGGCATTTCCTCAAGGGAGGCTCCTTTCTCTGTGATAACTCCAGCTTGTGTCAAGTTGACACACGAAACCAGCCAGTACACTGTGTTAGGATGAGGTGTTTAATTTTAATTGGGTATGCTAATTAGATGAACTAAAGGGGAATTTTGATTGCTGGACTTCAGGACTTTGATAGCTGGACCTGGATAGTTAGTCTTAGGAGAAGGAAGTGGCCAAATAAGAGAATAGCCCTTGGTGGCTAGCTTTAGGAATGTAATCTAAGATTTTTCCAAAAGGCAGAGGGAAGCAGGGAGAAGGGCATGGCCTGCCATAGCCATGCTCAAAATGCTTGAGCTGGTCAGAGTCCCTTCAAGGATTCCCAAGTCTGTCCAGTGATAGACCAACAGTGCCAAGGCAATGCAAAAGTGACCTTGGCAACAACAGGAAATTTGAAATATCACATTTTACCACTCATCTTATAGCCTAAGTAGAAGACCCTCCATCTTGGTTAGTTTTACTGGAGTGAAAAATACATCGGAAAACATTTTGTTTTTATAAAAAGGAGGAGGTTTCCCTGTAAAAGCAGGAGTTGATCTCCTGAGTATTTGACCTCTGCTCCCATCCTAGTGGTCATAGAGAGTAAAAATTTAGTGAGAAAATTACCCTACCATGTAAAAGTTGGCAGCATGTTGAAGCTTTATTTATTGATTGATTCTTTTATTGAAACTTGTCTTGGATAGGGTTTTACTGCTATGAAGAGACAAACATGACCCAAGAAAGTCTTATAAAGGCAAACATTTAATTGAAGCTGGCTTATAATTTCAGAGTTTTAATTTGTTATCATTGTGGCAGGAAGAAGTATTGTAGCATCCAGGCAGATATGGTGCTGGAGGAGCTAAGGCATCTGCATCTTGATCTGACTGCAGACTGGAGAAACTGAGTCTTTCATACTGGGTGGAACTTCAAAGCCCAACCCTTACCCACCCCCCCACAGTGATATATTTCCTCCAATAAGGCCAAACCCACTCCAACAAGGCTACATCTCCTAATAATGTCACTGGCCATTGGTCAAGTATAGTCAAACCACCATTATAGTATACACTAAAATGATTACAGACTTATACGTGTTTCTAGGACTTCTCAGAAACAGGTACTACTACAAAGGTGATATATGTAAGCTAGAATCCAAGGGCACATAAATGATAAAGTATTCTTGACCTATATTTTACGCTAAGACACAAAGGTTACAATAACAAGAGAGTTTATCCATCAAGTTTCAAATATATTATCCATTCTGAACTCAAGTAGATCTTTTAATATATTACTGAATTATTACTAATAAATTTCTATCTATAATAAAAAAATGTTCTGAGTAGAAATCCCAAATACTAGAAACTATAGCTAAGTTTTTGTGTGTATGTTTGTTTTGCCTGCATGTATATATATGTACAAGATAGATGTAGTGCCCATGGAAGCCAGAGGTGTCGGAATCCTTGCTGGGAGTCTCCATGTATGTGCTGGGAACCAGACCTGGGTCCTCTGCAAGAGTAGCAACTGTTCTTAACAGCAAATGTTCTTAACTCTCCTGCCCCAGACACTGGTTAAAAGTAAGCTAAACAATTCCATAGAATAAAGAATGCTGGAGATATTTATTATAAGGATAGTGAGTTATCAGAAATCCAAGTACATAAATCCTGATGGATGGAAACACAGAATGTCAGTGCTGAGAGTGTACTTGAAAATTCTGTCCCACCTCTAAGACTTTACACAGCTTAAAATCTATAAACCACTTGTGAGTCCTCAGCAATCAGGGGCAATACCTCGGACATTATTACCATGGAATCCAGAGAGGCTTGCTTCTCCTTAACCTTTTGCTAAATCCTCTGCCTTATCTCATCTCTTTGTGTTGTTATTGACCACCTGGAACTCATCACTAACATCTCTTTCAGCAGGTGCCTCACAACGCTTTTCAAGAACAGCTTAAAAGCTGAAATATGCTCCGGTTTTCTCATTCTTTGATATGTCAATCTTTCAGGGAGATAATCTAGTTTCTATGAACAAGAACAACAAAATACCACAATACACATTCTTAAGAAACAATAATTGCATTGTGTCTCCACTCAAAGGGACGCAGCATACACTATGGAGAAAGATGCTGAGCTTTGGGGGATGTCATTAAAAAGCTTAGTGGCCATTTCCATTATGGGTACAAACAGTTTAAACAGCAATAGAGGACACGAAGCAAATTTAAAGTCCAGCTCCTTAAGCACTGAGATTTCTTCCCTGCTTAAGGATTTGCTCATTGTTAATTTTATTTTGTGGTTAGGTCTTCAGTCTGCTTGTACAGTGTCCTCAATTTCTTTGTGCCTTGGACAAGCATCTTGTAATCTGTTTTTTTTTTTAATTGGATATTTTATCTATTTACATTTCAAATTTTATCCCCTTACCCAGTTTCCCTTTCACAGTCCCCCTACCTTATCCCCTCTCCCTGCTTCTATGAGGATACTCCCCCACTCACTCCCCCACTCTCACCTCACTGCCCTGGCATTCCCCTACACTGGTCATTCATTGAGCTCAGGAGACCAAGGATCTCTTTTCCCATTGATGCCAAATAAGGCCATCCTCTGATACATATGCAGCTGGAGCCTTGGTTCCCTCCATGTGTACTCTTTGATTGGTGGTTTAATCCCTGGGAACTCTTCGGGTTCTTGTTGGTTGATACTGTTGTTCTTTCTATGGGGTTGTAAACCCCTTCGGCTCCTTCAGTGCTTTCCCGGACTCCTCCTTTTGAGTCCCCATGCTCAGTCCAATGGTTGGCTGTAAGCATCTGCATCTGTATTTATCAGGCTCTGGCAGAGCCTCTCAGGAGACAGCTATACCAGGCTCCTGTCACCAAGCACTTCTTGGCATCCTCAATGGTGTCTGAGTTTGGTGTCTGTATATGGGATGGATTTCCCAGGTGTGGTAGTCTCTGGATGGTCTTTCCTTCATCTGATTTGATTGTCAAAGTGCAAATACTATCATCATGAAAGCAAATCAGAAGAAGTATAGAATTTAGAAAAGAAAAAGGCCAACTTTACAAAATAAAAATTTTCCTGATTCGGCAATGCCTTTATCACAAGTACTATTAAAAGATAGAAATCTTACACAATGTTAAGAATAGGGTAAGTACTCAGGTGAATTGGCCATTACTGGGAGTTACCAGCAAATATTACACAATTCAGAGATTCTCACAGTTGTGTGAATATGGTCTTTCATTGTTTATTTTGACTCATTTACCACAGTGAAAATTATACTGTCATTTTTATTAGAGTTCATTTTTATGCATAATGAATACTTCAGTTTTCAAAGATCCTGAAATCATCACTAAGACATTCCTTGGGAGAAATGACAGAATGTATCCAGGTCTCAGATCTCTCCAGATTATTACTACAGAATGATCTAGGAAGCAATGGCAAAGTGAGGGTGTAGCCACTCTGCCTACCAGCAATGGGGTTTCTGAAATAGATTCTCAAGTTTTTCGAATTATTGAACCATAGGTAGCAGTATCCATCCTCACACTGACCACCTCTGATTTCTCAGGCTACAGAAGGCTTAAGAACTATCCCCAGGAGAAATGAGTTTCCCAGTCTTACCTTAAATATCTTCATTTTTTTCTCATCTTTGCTTTGTAAGACACCGTCTGTCACTGTTGATCTTACCAGGACCATGGGTGCTAAGCATACAGTGTGTTCTTTCCTGCTTTAAGATTATCATCTAGAGTGAGATATCAGTTCCTGTTACTTACAGTGTGAATTTGTTCTCACCAAAGAGAACAATGGGCTCTTAGAATGACATATAGACTCAGGTTTCAGTGGCTAGGTTAAGTACTAACTTTGCAAAGCAAGTGACTCAACCAGAATCTTGGTTTTCCCATATTTAAAACCGAAACAGTTGCCCTTGGGCTCTTCCTTTTCCTTTAAACAAGTCTTCTCTTTCATGACAATTTTAGATTCACAGTAAATTGAGTCCTTCTATAAGCTTCCTAGACTCCTCTATGCATAACCTACAACTCTATTAACATTTCTCACTCAAGTTATATATACAATCTATGAACCCAAAGTTGTCCGTTATTATCATACAAAGAACACATTTTCCATTAGTGTTCATCCTTAGACTTATACACTTTGTGAATTTTGACAAATGTATAATTATGTATGCAAACTAACAGCATCCCACAGAATCTTTTCAACATATTAAAATACTGTGGTCTGCCTGCTTATACTCTTTTCCCCCAATTCCTGGCTTTCACCCTCTTCTGGAATGCCAAGAGGTTAGAAGATTGCAGTGCATTGATTCTTTCACTCAATCACATGGATTCAGACATTCTCTGTATCATTTGATGGCTTGGTATGGCTTGTATCATTTGATGGCCATTCTTCTCAGCAATGGATACATTAAATTTATCCATTTATGTATACAAAGATTTTAGATGCTCTCTAATTTTGATGATTATAAATTGAGCTTCTGTAAACATCTATGCACAGGCCTTTTGGTGAATAAAAGATGTTAAGCAATTTATACAATATCAGAGTCATATAATTATTGGATTGTACAGTCAAAATTAGATTTTGTGTAAATTGTAAGGCTGTCTTCTTCCAATGTGTTTGTACTTTTCTGTTACTTTAGCCTTTCAGAGTTCCTGTAGCTCTATCTGCCTATAAGTATTTGTAGGGGCCAATTAAAAACTATATCATATTTCTGTGGATAATTATTTCTCTTTTTAATTTATTATTTTGATATTATATTTACATTTCAGATTTTATCCCCTTACCCCACTTACCGCCACCACCCAAGAACCTCCTATTCCATCCCCCCTCCTCATGCTTCTATGAGGATGTGCCCTCACCTACCCCCCCAATCCCACCTCCCCACCCTCAAATTCCCCCCCCCCCAACTCAGTGTTCATCCTTCATGGGACCAAGAATCTCCTCTCCCACCTATGCCCAACAAGTCCATCCTCCTCTACATATACAGCTGGAGTCATGGGTCCCTCCCTATGTGCTCCCAGGCTGGTGGTTTAGACCTTGGGGAGCTCTGGTTGGTTGGTATTGTTGCTCTCCTTATGGGGCTGCAAACCCTTTCAGCTCCTTCAGTCTTCTCTCTTACTTCTCCACTACTCATGTTTATTTACCGCTTTGTAAGTTCTTTGGAGATATGCCAGCCCAGATATTCTGCCCATTACAAATCAAAATGTATACTGTCCTATTTTTGAATTTTAATAATGATTTTTATATTTTAGAGATGGTCCTATATCATATGAATTTTCTAGTGTGTGCCCACTCTTCTCATTCTTGCTTTGTTTTAATGAACTAACCTTGTCTACCATATGGCAGGAGTTCTTTAGTGCAGTATAGGGTCTTAATTTTTTTTTCATGTGTTACATCTTTCTCGTCATCTCATGCAGAAAGTGTCAAGATTTTTTTCATGAGTCATTTTCTAGTTATGTACATGGCAGTTGTTTATGATGCCCTTTGGGTTAATTCTGGAGTAGCGTATAAAACCTTTGCCTATATTCACTTTTGTTCATTTGCTGCCTCGTTGTCCCACCATGAATTTAAAATGTTTTCCATTGTTTTGTGATGAGTCCTGTATCACAGACTAACTGATGACAATCACATACATCTATTTCTGTCCTGTCTGCTCTGGTCTATTGATATAGTTGTTGGTTCTTTTACCACTATTACCTTATCTTGATTGTTATGGCTTTTTGTAAGTTTATTTGAACTTGACTATTGTCAGTAACTCAACATTGCTTCTTGACTTTAATATTGAGTTAGAAATTTTTGTCATTTGACTAACTTAAACTTTAGAATCAGTCATTAATTTGTTGGTTATTTGTTGAAATGCTATCCATTGAAAAATCAAGCTAAAAGAAACACCCCCGATGTCTTGACATTATTAATTCTTCTTTCTTATGTTCATGATTTCTCTACATTTAATTTTTAATTCCTTAATTAGAATTTCATAGTGTTCCTCATAGTTCTCATACAAATTTTGTTTTATTTATAACTATGTGTAAGCATTTAATTAATTTCTTGTATTTTTAAATCCAGTATTTTATTTGTTCATTGCTTAAATACAGGAAAATACATTTTGTACATTAACCTTGTACCCTTCAATCTTGTTAGAATCACTTATTTGTCCCAGAATAATTTTGATTCTTGAAGATTTTCCAATAGGAGAGTGCGTCATCCATGAACAGACAGATTTATTTTCCTTTCAGTGTATAGGTCCAATTCTTTCTCATGCCAACTAGGTCAGCAAGAAATGCCAGGATAATGTTAAAAGATATATAAAGATAATACTGACTAAGGATCCAGAGGAGTCAAAGACATCACAAGAAAACCTATAGAATCAAATAAACTGGACCCATATGGGCTCACAGAGACTAAACCACCAACCAAGGAACCTCCATAGGACTGACCCTCTGCACATATAGTACAGTTGTGTACTTTGGTCTTCAAGTGGGACTCCTACTAGCAGGAGCAAGGATTGTCTCTGACTCTGTGGCCTGCCTTTGAGATCCTTTGCTCCTACTGGGATGCCTAGTTCAGCCTCAGTAACAGAGGATATCCCTCGTTTTATAGCAATTTTATATGCTAGGACTGGTTGATATCTATGGGAGTTCTCCCCTTTCTGAAGAGAGAGGAGTGGATGAAGAAGGAGGAAGTGGGAAGAGATGGAGGAGTTGAATATAGAAGGAGGGAGGGGAAACTGTGGTCAGGATATAATATATGAAAGAAAAAATAAAAATAGAGAAGTATGACTTTTATAAATGTGTAATTTACCACATCATGGATGTCTCATCTTATTTCTAAAAGGTTGAGAGTTTCTAAAATAAATGGGTCCTGTGTTTAGTCAAATAATTTTTAGACTTATTGATATGATCATATTTTATTATTTTCTTTTTTATTCTGTTATGAAAAATAGATTAATTGATTCTTGCATGTTGACCCAGTCTTTTGTATCTGGAGCAAATCCCAATGGGTCATGATGCATAATTCATTTCATGAAACTTCATGTTTTAGTTGCTTTTATTGAACACTTTTTGTATCTTTTTTCATGTGAAATATCAGCCTATATTTGCCTTAATAAAATATTCTAGTGCAAGCATTGAGCTAATATTTCCCTCATAGAAGGTACTAAGAAATATTTCTTTGACTTTTTCATAGTTTTGAAAATATGACAGAAAGTTGGAATGACTTTTCCTTTAAATGTTTAGTAGAATTTATTAATGGATTCTTGTGGGATTGGTTCTTTCTCTTCTGGAAAGGTTATCAATTACTGATCTAATTACTATTAGAAATAAAACTTTTTATTATATGTTTATTTTCACTGAGTTTGACATACTCTGTCATTCAATGCATTGTTCTCTTTGGTAATGGCAATCAAGTCAGTGATCCAAATGTGAATCCTCATGTTCTTTCATTATCACTTAATGTTTGTGGCATGTAAATGACTTTTTATAGCATTACATAACTGTGCCTTTATTTTCTAATTACACTGGCTTGGTATTTTTCAATTTTATTAATAATTTCAAGCAACTACATTTGGCTTCATTCTTTTTCTTTATTTTCTGGTTATAATTTCATTGGCTCCTGCATAAATTTGCATCTTTCTCTTTCGATTATTTTGGACTTTAAATAATATTTATTGTGGATTTTTTAGGGGGATTTATTTTAACTCCTTTTTTTAAATTTCTTTTCTTTTTTTTTTTTTTTCTTGTCTTTTTGAAGCAGGATTTCTCTCTGTGCAGTTTTGGCTGTACTTGGAACTCACTCTATAGACCATGCTGGCTGAGAACTCATGAAGTCCTCCTGTCTCTGCCTTTCAAGTGCTGAGATTAATTAAAGGAATGTGCCTCTACTGCCTATCTTGTTTTCTAATACATGTATTTAGTGCTCTGGGTTTTCTACATATTTTTTTCTAAGCTCTCTTTTTGCTATATTATTCAAAATATTTAAGTTTAAATTTCTTCTTTAAAATGAAAGCATATTGAAAATACAGAGATAGCTCAGGGGTTAAGAGCACTTGCTTCTCCTGCAGTGAAGTTGTGTTCAGTTTTTAGAACCCACATGCAGCTCACAACCATCCATAATTCCAGTCTCAGAAGATCTGTAACTCTGTTCTAGGATATGTAGGCATCAGACACATACAAGGGGTACTTCTTTGTATCCATGAAAAATATTCCCACACATAAAAAAACAAATCTTTAAAACATAAGCATGTCTATAATAAAATTGAATACTGTTCATGCTAATTTAAAAACTATAAATTCAAAAATATCCACAAGCAGCAAGTATAAGTAAGCAAGAGACAGAAAGAGAGAAAGAGGTTTGCCACAGGATTCCCCAAGTTCCACCTAATGTCTGGCTGTGTGTCTCTGTATCTGTTTCCATCAGTTGCTGGGTAAAGCCACTCAGATGACAATTGGGTTAGATGCCAATTTGTAAGAATAGTGGAATATCATTGGTAATCATTTCATTGACATTTATTTACTTACTGCAATTTCTGGCTTAGTTCTATTTTGGGTCTCTGAGCTATCCATTCTTTGATTTCTAGCCATTCAGACAGTGTCATGGATGTGTACCTTCTCAAGGTATGGGTCTCAAGTTAGGCCATTGCTTGGTCATTCGCACAATTTATAAGTACATAAATAATATTTATAGTTTCCTATTTGATTTTATGGCTTTATTCTTTGTTTTCTTTATTCTTAGTTTTCTTCTATCTACTTGTGTTTGCCTAATTTTTGCAATATACTACTTTGATTCTCGTCTCATTTCTTTTGTGTGTATATTTTAGATGTATTTTTAGTGGTTACCATGGATTATAATTATGGGTTATTATAGTAGGTTCAAATAACACAAATTCATAACACTCTGGTATAAATTAAAATCTTCTTTAATAATATGCAGAATGTATGCTCCATATACCTTGGTCCTCACTAGGTTTTCACATCACATTTTTGAACATTTTGTTCAATAGCATATATTTATAATTATTTTATTCTTTCATCAGCTAAATCACATAGGAATGAAACATGCCTTTGTTCAAGATACATGTTTTCTTGTCCACCTTTTGGTTGTTTTCTAATGGTTTTTTTTTTTTTTTTTTTGATACCCATGAAAAGCCTTGGAATAACCTCAAGTTTGGTTTATCAAAAACTACCTTGATATTTGGAGTATGGTTCTACTAAATTTTGAATTCTTGGTTCACCTTTCTCCCTTAAGTGATTTTAAAATGACATCTCATTTTCTTCTTGTTTTTGTAGATGTATTTAAATTGGTTTCTTGTTTTCCTAAGGGTTTCTTTCATGGAGTCATATGCTTTTCTTTTGATGTTTAATTTTTTAATGTATTTATTCATTTATTTCAGGTATATGGGTGTTTTGCTTGCATGGAATGTCTCTGTACAAATACAGATACAGTACCAACTCAGGAGGGATTGGACAAGGGAAGGGATACAAGGAAAGTCAGCTAATATTAAGTGCCATTTGAGATGTAGCATGGAAACGTAATAAAATACACATTCCTAAAATACATACATATATGAAGAGGATCTAAATAAAATTGTAAAATAATAGTGGAAACAAAATCCTGATTTGACATTTCTTATTACTAAAAGGAGCTTTTCATAGGTGGAATTGTAAATACCTATTTGAGTCATTGGCCAAGGGGGTCCCATAAGAACCTGCAAACAATACAGTCTGTTGACTAGAATATCAATTGTTCCCCACAAAGAGATAGGAAGACATCATTGATGAAGACAACACTTAAGCAACTCACTGAACACAGAGAATTTAGATGTTGCATACAGAAAGCCATTACTACTATGTGCTCACATTATTAGTAATGAAAAGTACTCTGCATGCTTCCAAGGAAGAAACATAAACACTAATCAAGCAACAAAACCTTTGATTTACATTGGTGTCCAGTCTGTGCAACATGGATGTACTACAGTGACACAAATATTGTAGGAGTAACCAACAGATATATGACTTGACTTAAGAATCATTCTCTGAGAGGGAACCCATACCTGATACTGCTTGGAGGATCAAGAACTTAAGACTAGATAGATCAGAGACCTAGGGTAAAGGTAAATACTACTGTTCTACTAAAAAACAACAATAATAAAATGACTCCTAATGATCTGTTATATGCATAGACTAGTGCCTTGCTCAAACATCATCAGAGAAGCATCTTCTGAAGCAGATCACAAGACACACAGAAACCCATAGCCATACCTTAGGCAGAGTGAGACACCATGGAACATCCAGTCCTAATGAAGACTGGAGAAGTGGACTCATGAACTCATCCTTATTTTTTTTTAATTTTTATTTGTTTTGTCTTATAAAATTTCTGTTTGTTACACTCTCATAGATCTGAAGTTTATTATTTTATTACCTGTTCTCCATAATTGTAAAATCTCTGTTTATTCCACATAATCTTTCATTCTTAATGGATGAGTCATCTCAGATGGAAATAAAAGGCTATGGGGTATTGGATGAAGATACCCTGCATATTTCTATGTCCAGCCTCGCTTTTTAAAAAAATGGATATATTATTTATGTACATTTCTGATGTCATCCCCTTTCTCCATTTCCTCTTCCTAGAAACCCTGTATCTCATCATCACTCCTCCTTTTTGCTTTTATACCACTTTAATTACATGCAAGTATTAAGGCCAGTTCTAGGTTGAGGAACTAGCAATACAATAGATGCAAATAGTCAAGGAACAAGCAAGACAATAAACACAAGCAGTCAAAGAAAAAGCAAGGCAATAAACAAAGTTTCATGAACACTCCCGTGATCACTGTTTCTAAGGGCTTATCAGGATGACCAAAATATCTGAGCTTACTTCCCTGTCCTAGCCCAAAGTCATTTTTATGTCTGAAGCCCACTTCCTTGTTCTAGCCTAAGATTTATATTCCTGCCTGAAATTACTGCTTTGTTCTAGCCTAATGTTAGATTCCTGCCTGAAGCTCATCCTTGTCCTTGTCCAATGTCATATTCCTGCCAAGCAGCCCATTTCCTTGTCCTTGGCCCATGTCAGATTCTTGCCAAGCAGCCCCAAAAGCTCTCTGCTTATCCCCCTTTTTATTTCATAAACAAGACTGAGCCTGTTTTAGGTCATTCTTCCAAGAATGCCTTCCTTACCCATCATGGAATATACATTATCAAAAGCAATGGACTTATGTTTTAGGTTGCTAAGACTCTTTTTTTTAATTTTTTTTTTTATAGTTCATGT
This sequence comes from Arvicanthis niloticus, assembly GCF_011762505.2. Taxonomy (NCBI): domain Eukaryota; kingdom Metazoa; phylum Chordata; class Mammalia; order Rodentia; family Muridae; genus Arvicanthis; species Arvicanthis niloticus. The sequence continues at coordinate 88,332,405 of NC_047660.1, read as the reverse complement.
CTTTTTTAAAAGATTTATTGTATGTATATGAGTCCACTGTTTCTCTCTTTAGACACACCAGAAGAGGGCAGTGGATCATATTACAGATGGTTGTGGGCTACCTTGTGGTTGCAGGGAATTTTACTCAGGACCTCTGGAAGAGCATCAGTCACTGTTCTTAACTGCTGAGCCATCTCTCCAGCTCATGCACTTATCCTTAACCCAGGATTATCTCCAATTGATAACCACTTGCAATTGAAAGTTAAGCTTTCTCTAAATCAGTCTCTAGGAAAACAAACTGCTCTTAAGTGCAGTCCTCATGTTCATCAACAGATGGCCAACAGAAAATGAACCCATTTACATCTATGGAGGCTCCTGGTCTCATAATGTCTTATCAAGATTTTCTTGTAGTTTACTTTTTATATTTCATTATTTACATATTGAGTTTTTCTCTTTTTCTTCTACGTGTCCTTTGTGTACATATTATGGCTTCTATGTTAGTGTTTTTATGGGATTCCTGTGCATCTTTGTTTTTTATGCCTAGTCTAAGCTATGGAGAATGGGCTTCTGAGGTCCTCACTCTAGCCGAAATGCTGGTTATAATTCCTGCTTTCTATGGAGGGAGAATTATTTTGGTGTGAGGAAAGTAGTCAGTGGTAGGCTGACTATACTTGTGCACTAATTAAGTTACCACATACCTATTTCTACATGATCCATATTAATTGGATGCAGAGTGTAAATAAAATAGTGATTATAATCATCAATTACTATCATAAATAAATAAATAAATAAATAAATAAATAAATACCAGATCAGAGTCCAGTTTGCAAGACATGTGATGAGTAAATGGATGGTTATGATAGGTAGATACCATCAAAATACATTGTATAATTATAGAAAATGTTTTCTTCATTTGAAGAGCACATTCCTACACATTAAAAACCTTCTTATTCCCAATGTCACTGCAGACCACCTTTGAGCTCCCTGGCTGCATAGATCTATTCATTACAAAAATTCTTGCCTAATTCTAGAATTGTATTTGGCTTCTTGGCTTAGCACAGTAACTTTGAAACTGTTCTGTGCTATAGCACGAATTAGCACATACTACAATTAATCTGTTCATCTATGACAGACCATTTGTGCTGTTTGGATTTCTGATTTTACTTCTTCAAGGTATTTACACATCATTAGAGGAGCAAAGTCATAGTAGCTGTATTTATATTTTTGAGGAACTGACAAAGTAATTCAGAGAGTAGTAAAGGCATTCTACATGTGTTCTAGATATGTGTCATGATCCTATGATACCACATTCTCACCAACACTTGGAAATTCTGTGTGGAAAAGTTGAGCCTATTCAATATGAATTGAATTGTTACCACTGGACTAAAGTGGTAACACTTCTCAGGTTTAGTGTGAAGTTTACTGAAAGGTAATGTTGAACATTATTCCATGTGCTTTATTATTAGTCATGTGGATACCTTCTTTAGAAAAGCAGCTATTTAAGACTTTACCTGTTAAATTTTAAGCATGACATTTAAATCTTGTAAATGCTTAGGTATACCTTTTAATTATTTTTTATTTCTAAGAGAACTTTGAATAAACTTAAAATAATTTATCAAATAGAATATAATGTACAGGTATTTGATATCATTAGACTGCATTTTAGACAATGTAAAACAAACACTAACAATTTATTAAAACCAATACTTAAAATAAATGCAACATTGAAAAGATGAGAAGGAGTAAAAAGGTTATTTCTCATGGAAGGGAAACACTGGCTGTGGGGCTGGGACTGCTGCTGGATTGAATTCAGGGGCTGATCATGAGGGACAGAAGCTCAGATATAGGACAGACTCAAATTGATGGCCAGAGGTGTCAGGGCCATTCTCTAAATATGTAGCCAACTTTAACAAGCAGGAAATAACTGAAAGATACAGTGTATCTACAGACAGGCTGAGATCCAGGTTCCACAGCTGCTATCAGGTGTGCTGGCCAGACTGCTGCTGCCACATCTGGCTGCAAATACTCATGTGTCACAGAATTTTCTGGTGGTTTTTGTGCTCTCCAGCTCTGGTGCAGAAGTTGATTCTGGCTCCAGATTTGCTGTTTTCTCTGCCAATTTACACCCATTCAATCTCTGGATCTGAAGATGTGTGTCTCCCCAGATCTGAGTCTTCCTCATCCTTGTCCTTTGAACCCTTGGCTTGTTCTTCCTGCAACTGGTTCAGGAGCCTATTGACAGGGACAATAAGATCAGAGTGTGGCATGGACAAACTCAAGTAGCCCTTCAGGCATTTCAGAGGCAATATTCTGAAGGCTCACAAAAGTCTTCAAGGTTCTTGTCTATCCATGTTTCCAGGAAGCTACAGAGGGTTTGTTCATCCTCTTCAGAATGAGGGCGAAAGTATGCATACCTAGAGAAGACAAGACAAACTGTCACCTATAAAGTCCCATCACCCCCCAACCTAATACTGGCAGTTCTGGCTGCTCTCAGAATTATTAGTTCACCTATACACAATAGGTGCTTTCAATGTATCTGTGCAAAGGTTGAAATGTGCATCTCTATCCAGACATCTCATTGGTCACATGGTCACCTGGATCATCATTCATGTATTTCCAATTTGGACACATCTGTACTGGGTACTTCAATATTTCTAGAAACTCCTTTACATCTGAAAGAAGTACATTCACCTAGGCCTCAGAAATATTGAGCCAAGGCCATGCAGGCGAGATAATTACTCTCTCTTCTGTGTGTTTGACATAGAAATGATTCAGGTAATCTTGGAATGAGAAGAGTCATTCAGAATGTTGCAGACCTCTACCCCTTTGAACCCTTCACTTTGATTTCTCTTCAGGGAGAGAATGCTTCTGTCCAACAGGACCAGAAGGAGCCACAGAGAGAGTCAAGCAACAGGGCACAGAGTATGGTTGAGCAGATAAACAACCTGCTGCTTTCTCTGCAGGTAGGGGAACCCTTCGATGTCCATGCCTATCTGTCCACATACCGAAGGCTTGCCACTCCCCTACAGGTACTGGGTCTTCTGTAAGGTGAGTGCCCATCTCCTAGCCCATATTTCTCAGATCCTCTTATTAGTTCTGGGACTGAATCTCTGTCTCTCTGTTTCTCTCTCTCTCTCTCTCTCTCTCTCTCTCTCTCTCTCTCTCTCTCTCTTTCTGTCTCTCTCAGTGTGTGTGTGTGTGTGTGT